>NC_090765.1:7259437-7279437 GCF_036898095.1 Palaemon carinicauda | reverse complement strand
GTTCTTCAACAGGATTGTCCCAAAATTCGCCATTGAAGTAAGGACATATCCAGACGACATTGATAAATATATCATGTTGCTCGTCATTTACTTTGGCATGATAGTGTATGCGGAGAAATCGATAGCATTCATCTCTTTACTCATTGCTCAGATAGGTAAAGAATAAATGCCTTCGATTTCCCTGAGGAATCTGACGAAGTGAGGACTCGCGGCACTGAAATCTCTTTTGAAATCTAGAAGGACACTGACAAACTAAGGAAAAGAGACAATGAAATCTCGAAAGAAACAGATAATCTAATGAAAGAAGATCTAGAAAACTAGAAAACAGGAGAGAACAGCGAAGAGGAGCCTCTAATGCCAGAGGTAAGACACCTAAAAATAGAGACCCTCTAATGCTAAAAGTATGGAACCTAGAAATATATGTCAAAGAACTTCTAATGCTAGAAGTGTGAGAGCTAAAGAGAGAGGTTAAAGAACTTCAAATGTTAGAGGTGAGGGAGCTATAAAGAGTGTTCAAAGAACTTCTAATGCTTGAGGTAAGGGAGCTGAAAAGAGGTCAAAGAACTTCTAATGATAGAAGTGTGGGACCTAAAAAGAAGTTAAAGAACTTCTCATGCTAGAGGTGTGGGAGCTAAAAAGAGGTAAAAAAACTTCTAATGCTAGAGGTGTTGGAGCTAAAAAGAGGTCAAAGAACTTCAAATGCTAGAGGTGTGGGAGCTAAAAAGAGGTCAAATAACTTCTAATGCTAGAGGTGTGGGAGCTAAAAAGAGATCAAAGAACTTCTAATGCTAGAGGTGTGGGAGCTATAAAGAGGTCAAAGAACTTCTAATGCAAGGGGTGTGGGAGCTAAAATGAGGTCAAAGAACTTCTAATGCTAGAGGTGTGGGAGCTAAAAAGAAGTCAAAGAACCTCTAATGCTAGAGGTGTGGGAGCTAAAAAGAGGTCAAAGAACTTCTAGTGCAAGGGGTGTGGGAGCTAAAATGAGGTCAAAGAACTTCTAATGCAAGGGGTGTGGGAGCTAAAAAGAGGTCAAAGAACTTCTAATGCTAGAGGTGTGGGAGCTAAAAAGAGGTCAAAGAACTTCTAATGCAAGGGGTGCAGGAGCTAAAAAGAGGTCAAAGAACTTCTAATGCTAGAGGTGTGGGAGCTAAAAAGAGGTCAAAGAACTTCTAATGCAAGGGGTGTGGGAGCTGAAAAGAGGTCAAAGATCTTCTAATGCAAGGGGTGTGGGAGCTAAAAATATGTCTAAGAACTTCTAATGCAAGGGGTGTAGGAGCTAAAAAGAGGTCAAAGAACTTCTAAAGCAAGGGGTGGCAGAGCTAAAAAGAGGTCAAAGAACCTTTAATGCTAGAGGTGTACGAGCTAAAAAGAGGTCAAAGAACTTCTAATGCAAGGGGAGTGGGAGCTAAAAAGAGGTCAAAGAACTTCTAATGCAAGGGGTGGCAGAGCTAAAAAGAGGTCAAAAAACTTCTAATGCAAGGGGTGGCGGAGCTAAAAAGAGGTCAAAGATCTTCTAATGCAAGGGGTGTGGGAGCTATAAAGAGGTCAAAGAACTTCTAATGCAAGGGGTGTGGGAGCTAAAAAGAGGTAAAAGAACTTCTAATGCAAGGGGTGGGGGAGCTAAAAAGAGGTCATAAAACTTCTAATGCAAGGGGTGGGAGGACTAAAAAGAGGTCAAAGAACTTCTAATGCAAGGGGTGTGGGAGCTAAAAAGAGGTCAAAGAACTTCTAATGCATGGGGCGTGGGAGCTAAAAAGATGTCAAAGAACTTCTAATGCAAGGGGTGGGGGAGCTAAAAAGAGGTCATAAAACTTCTAATGCAAGGGGTGGGGGGAGCTAAAATGAGGTCAAAGAACTTCTAATGCAAGAGGTGTGGGAGCTAGAAAGAGGTCAAAGAACTTCTAATGCAAGGGGGGGGGGGGGGAAGCTAAAAAGAGGTCAAGGAACTTCTAATGCAAGGGGTGTGGGAGCTAAGAAGAGGTCAAAGAACTTCTAATGCAAGGGGTGTTGGAGCTAAAAAGAGGTCAAAGAACTTCTAATGCAAGGGGTGTTGGAGCTAAAAAGAGGTCAAAGATCTTCTAATGCAAGGGGTGTGGGAGCTAAAAAGAGGTCAAAGAACTTCTAATGCACGGGGTGTTGGAGCTAAAATGAGGTCAAAGAACTTCCAATGCAAGGGGTGTGGGAGCTAAAAAGAGGTCAAAGAACTTATAATGCAAGGGGTGGGGGAGCTAAAAAGAGGTCAAAGAACTTCTAATGCAAGGGGTGTGGGAGCTAAAAAGAGGTCAAAAACCTTCTAATGCAAGGGGTGTGGGAGCTAAAAAGAGGTCAAAGAAGAACTTCTAATGCAAGGGGTGTTGGAGCTAAAAAGAGGTCAAAGAACTTCTAATGCAAGGGGTGTGGGAGTTAAAAAGAGGTCAAAGAACTTCTAATGCAAGGGGTGTGGGAGCTAAAAAGAGGTCAAAGAACTTCTAATGCAAGGGGTGGCAGAACTAAAAAGAGGTCAAAGAACTTCTAATGCAAGGGGTGTTGGAGCTAAAAAGAGGTCAAAGAACTTCCAATGCAAGGGGTGGGGGAGCTAAAAAGAGGTCAAAGAACTTCTAATGCAAGGGGTGTTGGAGCTAAAAAGAGGTCAAAGAACTTCTAATGCAAGGGGTGGGGGAGCTAAAAAGAGGTCATAAAACTTCTAATGCAAGGGGTGGGGAAGCTAAAATGAGGTCAAAGAACTTCTAATGCAAGGGGTATGGGAGCTAGAAAGAGGTCAAAGAACTTCTAATGCAAGGGGGGGAGCTAAAAAGAGGTCAAAGAACTTCTAATGCAAGGGGTGTGGGAGCTAAAAAGAGGTCAAAGAACTTCTAATGCAAGGGGTGTTGGAGCTAAAAAGAG
This sequence comes from Palaemon carinicauda, assembly GCF_036898095.1. NCBI lineage: Eukaryota > Metazoa > Arthropoda > Malacostraca > Decapoda > Palaemonidae > Palaemon > Palaemon carinicauda. Next base: position 7,276,554 of record NC_090765.1, on the reverse strand, counting down.
GTCTAAGAACTTCTAATGCAAGGGGTGTGGGAGCTAAAAAGAGGTCAAAGAACTTCTCATGCAGGGGGTGTGGGAGCTAAAAAGTGGTCAAAGATCTTCTAATGCAAGGGGTGTGGGAGCTAAAAAGAGGTCAACTTCTAATGCAAGGGGTGTTGGAGCTAAAAAGAGGTCAAAGAACTTCTAATGCAAGGGGTGTGGGAGGTAAATAGAGGTCAAAGAACTTCTAATGTAAGGGGTGTGGGAGCTAAATAGAAGTCAAAGAACTTCTAATGCAAGGGGTGTGGGAGCTAAAAAGAGGTAAAAGAACTTCTAATGCAAGGGGTGTTGGAGCTAAAAAGAGGTCAAAGAACTATTAATGCAAGGGGTGTTGGAGCTAAAAAGAGGTCAAAGAACTTCCAATGCAAGGGGTGTGGGAGCTAAAAAGAGGTCAAAGAACTTCTAATGCAAGGGGTGTGGGAGCTAAAAAGAGGTCAAAGTACTTCTAATGCAAGGGGTGTGGGAGCTAAATAGAGCTCAAAGAACTTCTAATTCAAGGAGTGTGGGAGCTAAAAAGAGGTCAAAGAACTTCTAATGTAAGGGGTGTAGGAGCTAAAAAGAGGTCAAGGAACTTCCAATGCAAGGGGTGTGGGAGCTAAGAAGAGGTCAAAGATCTTCTAATGCAAGGGGTGTTGGAGCTAAAAAGAGGTCAAAGAACTTCTAATGCAAGGGGTGTGTTAGCTAAAAAGAGGTCAAAGAACTTCTAATGCAACGGGTGTGGGAGCTAAAAAGAGGTCAAAGAACTTCTAATGCAACGGGTGTGGGAGCTAAAAAGAGGTCAAAGAACTTCTAATGCAAGGGGTGTGGGAGCTAAATAGAGGTCAAAGAACTTCTAATTCAAGGGGTGTGGGAGCTAAAAATAGCTAAAAAAAACTTCTAATGCAAGGGGTGGGGAAGCTAAAAAGAGGTCAAAGAACTTCTAATGCAAGGGGTGTGGGAGCTAAAAAGAGGTCAAAGAACTTCTAATGCAAGGGGTGTGGGAGCTAAAAAGAGGTCAAAGAACTTTTAATGCAAGGGGTGTGGGAGCTAAAAAGAGGTCAAAGAACTTCTAATGCAAGGGGTGGGGAAGCTAAAAAGAGGTCAAAGAACTTCTAATGCAAGGGGTGGGGAAGCTAAAAAGAGGTCAAAGAACTTCTAATGCAAGGGGTGTGGGAGCTAAAAAGAGGTCAAAGAACTTCTAATGAAGGGGTGGGGGAGCTAAAAAGAGGTCAAAGAACTTCTAATGCAAGGGGCGGGGGAGCTAAAAACAGGTCAAAGAACTTCTAGTGCAAGGGGTGGGGGATGGATGTCGCCAGCTAGGCTTTGGGGAAGGCGCGGCGGCGTCTGTGTTCTTTCTGATGCGTAAACTTAATTAAATACAAGTAAAATCAGGTCATTAAATACTTATTATAAATACTAAACTCTTTCTTATCTTGACAGCACAAATGAAATCTTACAAGTTCCAACATGTAATTAAGCGCTCCCGAAACACGAGTCAACCTTTTACTTCTGCTTGGAGGATATCCTCGCAAGTAAAAGGTAATAATTATGAATATGGAAAGAAAGATTTGCTTATACTTCTACCTTTTGCTTCAGAGAATTACCTTGTACTTCTACCTATGCTCACAAGGATATCCTTCATTTTTATGAATACCTCCCAATGACTACCACCTGGCCACTAAGAAAGATAAGAGTCAATAACAATTCTGCTGTACTTATACCTGGCGAATTCAGGTGTTTTGTACTTAGAATTGAAATTAACCCATCTTCAACATCGTAGCTAATTGGTAGTTTGTTACTTGGCATTCGATTAATGATAAATTTTTGCACATTTAGACGTGTTTTTCATATTCACATAAGCCATATATTTTTGATACATTAATGTCTGGATTCTCTTAACGAGCTCGAGATCAGAGGCCTAGGCGAAATCACACAAAGACAAGAGCTTGTGACCGGCCGGGAATCGAACCCTGGTCCGGCAAACTTGTAGAGACAGTGACTACCACTTGGCCACTAAGAAAGATAAAAGTCAATGATAATTCTGCTGTACTTATACCTGTTGAATTCAGGTGTTTTGTACTTAGAATTGAAATCAACCCATCTTCACCATCCTAGCTAATTGGTAGTTTGTTACTTGGCATTCGATTAATGATAATTGTTTTGCACATTTAGACGTGTTTTTCGTATTCAAATAAGCCCTATAGTTTTGATACATTAATGTCTGGATTCTCTTAACGACCTTGAGATCAGAGCCCCAGGCGAAATCACACAAAGACGAGTTTCTGACTGTCCGGGAATCGAACCCTGGTCCGGCAAACTTGTAGAGACAGTGACTACCACTTGGGCACTAAGAAAGATAAAAGTCAATGACAATTCTGCTGGACTTATACCTGTCGAATTCCGGTCGAATTCTTTTCTTTGCGTGATTTCGTCTGGGGCTCTGATCCCGAGGTCGTTAAGAAAATCCAGACATTAATGTATCAAAAATATATGGCTTATTTGAATGTTTTTATATTTTTATATATAAATTTATATATTCATATATATATATATATATATATATATATATATATATATATATATATATATATATATATATATATATAAATAATTCATATATATATATATATATATATATATATATATATATATATATATATATATATATATATATACTGTATATATATAAACACACACACACACACACACACACACACACACACACACACAATATATATATATATATATATATATATATATATATATATATATATATATATATATATATATATATATATATATATATATATATATATATGCAAAACACTATGGATAGGATCAGGTATGAAATACAGATTTGTTAAATCTACGGATAAGGCCCTAAAATACTTTCCACAGATATAATCGTTCTTATTAAACCTTCTCTGTGCAAATTGTTCTGAGAAAGCTCAAAAGACAGCAATGTAATTTACATGTGAACGACAGGCCCAGTTAATCATCAGATTAAAATAGGCTATATGCAAATAAGGGAAATAATTCCGTTTGAGTATGGTCATTCTATCCTTTCTTTTTTAGATTTATGTACACCACCTCAGGTCGGAACGGGGAAAGGTTTTCGTAAAGCCTGCTGAATCCTCTTAATCCAATGATATCAGCCAAATCCTTTAAGATTATTACTATGTCCTCACGACCACAAGAAAACTGCTTGCCGACCCCAGGGCTGGGAACCCCTGGTCTAACCCCTAACCTAGGTTCATTACATGCCGTCCCGAGATTCCAACCAAGGGACACATGACGAGATACTTGCCCCATGTTGGAAAATGGATCAAAACCAAACTTGAAATTCAATGCCAGTTGTAAGAAAATCCTGTCATAATTAATCAGTGGATATATAGACTAGTAACCAAAACATGAAATATAATTGCCAATATGATGGAAAATTTACGGAAGATACTGAAGAAGGAAAATTACCCAAACACCACAGACCACTGATTGTGGAGACGGTACACGGGCACACTATTCTACTTGTTCCCTTATTTCTTTTCCTTACTGGGATATTTTACCTGTTGGGCCCTTAAGTTTATAGCATCCTGCTTCTCCAGATATGATTTTCATCGTAATAAAATTCTACCGTTATACTAAGAAATTGCCTTGAGAAAAACGTAATTAATAGAATTTACTATGTAAATATATTGTAAATTTATAAGAGTTAATATGAGGATTACAATAAGAGAAAATAGCAAATTCGTTAAACAGCACAATTTTACCTTTACTCCAATAAAAATGTGGTTAAAGCACACATTCCTTTGCCCTTATTAACACTTAACTTGCTAAACTATTCTCTTCCAAGATTAGCTAGCTAACTGCACTCATTCTTCTTTCACCCAAATTACCTATCTGCTAAAAGAATGTGAAGTACGGATTGTAATTCTTATAGCATATGAAGGAAGCTCTTTTTCCTAAGTGTAACATTATTCCACAATGAAGGAAAATGGGATTGGAATAGCCGAATAGCAAAATTGTTGAAGAAGGCATAAATGAAGATATCAGGAAAATTTCGTTCATTATATACATTAAAGAATGTTAGTACCAAAGTGGAAGAAATACAAACGGCAATTGACGTTCATAGTGTTGACGTAAATGCAAAGTTCGACAATACGGCTACACCGAATCCTGTCCTCTGAAATCACTAATGCCTTTTCAATCCTATTTTTAATTGAAAATATGAATGTAATCCTGACGCCCAGGTCAATGTAAAGATATGCGCGAAAGGAGATAATGAACACCCATTACTGAATAAACTTTGTGTAGGCCGATCACTATCTTACGGGCCTAGTCTCAAACTTTGTGCCTGATGGGATATTCTCTGATTTATGCAATCCGTAAGTAAATCTGATTGTTACTTCCAATGATTATTCAATAACTAATTGCTAAATTGTCAATAAACAATTCTTGCCAATGCTGATTGGTGTCAAGAGATATGGCGATCAATTAACGAATCATTAGCTGAAGCGTCATGCCACATACTGTAGCTCTAACGGGATCCCAATTTAAAATTTTCTCCTAGCCTATGATAATCAACCGCATTGCAAATGGTTTATTTATAATCAAAGTTTCGCCCACCTTCCCGTGAACGTTAAATCATTTCAATAAACATCTTTGTCAATTCCATACCGTACAGAATCTAAATATTTCAAGTCACAGTTAATTTAACATTCAGGGGAACCATGGTCTATGATTTAAGGCCTTTTCTGTCTGCTAGTTTATCACATGAATTCAATTACGATACTATTGCCAGTATTTCAATGTACTGTAAAGGCTTTGAATAGTTTACCATACTTGGGTAGGTCTAACGCTGATTTACAGAATAATATTTCGATTGCTGTAATATGGTCTAGTAATGATTAAAAAATATCCTCGTCATGGTGTTTTTACGTATTTCATGCAGTAAATCAAGACTTCACCTTCCAAGTAAATACAACATAAAACTCTTTGAGCATAGATAATAAAATGAGGTGGATATTATACCAAACGAACACTCTTGTTCTTACCTTAAAGTTAGCTAGTAGGTGATCATCCTGTTGTTAATACGCTGTGGCCGCTTGGTAAAATCCAGTTGCTTACAAGATGCAATTACTCAATCTAAATGCCGATATTTCAGATAAACTTCGACTGCAGTGCCACTGTTTTCCAAGTGTGGGTTTAAAGTTAACAAAATCTGCTTTGCGTAGTAAACACCGTTCATATAACACAACGATCCTTCTTATTATAATCACTTCTATCTTATCTGGGTGTCTATAGACATTTTGCTCTTGATCTAGTTATACGATTCGTGAAATCACTCAGGCACGCAATTCACACAATGACGGAAAATTCAATTCAGAGCCATGTTAGGTAACTCCAATACTTTTCATTCGCTCGTCTGCGAACTTGGTAATGACAAGGTCAAGCGAGCGTCATGAAATTTACTACAGTGAAGAACAACTAGTTTATATAAGATGTAATTATTAATTACATTTCTGTAGTTAGTATATTATTATACTCTTATTTGATCATAATAATCATATACACATTAAACGTACATACAAAAATTCTTTATTACAGTAATTGATTTGACTACGGGTTAGTCTTGTAAACAAATACTTTTCCATCATTTCTCAAATTATTTCTATGATGAAATATTGTATCCTGCCCTTCGATGGCCTGCCAAATCTGTGAGTTAGCAAATACTTTTACAACCACTATTATGTTTCTCTTCTGTAATATTTACGTGGATGTAGTTAGCGGTGTCTGGTTCGCTGACTGCAAAAAAAAAATTGTTTTAACTATGAACATAATTCACCTTTCTGAGAAGTCTACAGTAACCCTGGTTTGTCATTTTATCAGTCTCCAAGACTAATATCTATAGCCTGGCATCTTTCACATTTTGAGTAATTTAAGATGTTTTTTTGCTTCACTCCCCCATTGGGAATAAGATTGGGAAAACGGTGTTTATTTGTTCGAGCCTAATATTATTCAAGTGAGAATATTTAGTTGCGATAAATACCACTCATCTTTTATATATTATGCATAATCTTTCAAACCCAGTATCCATCTTGTATATATGTTTTAACATAGGAAACTAACGTTGCTAGAAATTTATAACTATTTATGACTGAATTGAAAAGAATTAGCCTTGAAATTAGGTTAGGCCATCCTTGCTGTTTCAATTTGCCACAGTGTGTGTTACCCATGTCGCTGAATTTTGGGTTAACCTTGGAGCCACTTTTTGTTCATCGGTGGAAGCTCTGGTTATTAAAACGAATGAAATTTCGCCAAATTCCAAAATATGTATCCTTCTTACCAAACTAAACACAGTGTCGCGGTGTCGGTAAAATCCAAAGTATAGACCCAGTTTTTAGTATCCCTCGTTTGTAAAGTCTTGGTAGATACGTACACCACGAATCACGTGGAGAGTACTAGTTGAATTTCGAGACAACAGAGATATTTCAGCGTTTCTGATGTATATTGTACGTGAGTTAGATATTATTTTATCGGTCTATTCTCAATTCATGCAAAATGCCTTTCATATTACTGCACTCTTGCGCGCCAATACCCCGCAAAATTATTATGCATCCGCGAAGACATAGAATACCATTGTCTTCATTTATCATTCTAGACTCTTAACTGGCCATCCTCCCATCTACATGCCCAGACTTTGATTTCATTATCAACATTTATCAGTTCTACAGCACAGGACTTGAACAGCCTCTAAATTTTATTTCTATCAATCCTACATCGGACTTCCCACACCACGCCAGGCTTTATCATAAGTTGTGCTTGGTACACTCTCACAAGAAAGTACTCTTCCCTTTTGAAATTTCCTGTCATATTATCATTATTATTATTATTATTATTATTATTATTATTATTATTATTATTATTATTATTATTATTATAGGCTAAGCTACAACCCTAGTATCATAGTAAGAAAAGCCGGATGCTACAATTGCGCCCTCGGGTTCCAAAAGGGAAAGTTGCCCAGCGAGGAAAGGAAATAATGGAATAAATTGTATATGGGAAGTAATGAATAATGAATATAAGATATTTTATGATCAGTAATGAGTTCGTCAAAAGAGACCTGTGATATATAAACAAAAGAGATCATGTTTCCTGGGATATCTTAATGTAATCTCGTGAAGTCGCTCCGTGTCTTAATTTTCCAATACAGGCAAAGAATCATATTCTAATAAAGAATGTGAAACAGCCTTGTAGCAAGGTGTTTGATCCTCGGAGTAGAATATGCTGTGAGAAGTAAGCATGGGTCTTTATAAAAATACATATTAATAAATAGACGGATAATCATCACACTGATCAATGACTCCTGTGAATAATTAGATAGAGGGTTAACTAGAAGTGCCAGGTTTTGTTACGGAGACATGCTGAAAGAAATGGGGTTGCGGTAGCCTATTGGAAACGTTCCACCCTGGCAATCTGTTAGACGGGGTTCATAACTTTGTGAAGTAGGGTTGGTCTACCTGCTGATCATCATTAGCTGCCGTTGCCTGACCCTCCCTAGTCCTAGCTTGATGGAGAGAGGTTTTCGGCGTTGATCATATGTATATATGGCCAGTCTAGGGCATTGTCCTGCTAGGACATTGTCACTGTTCGTTACCTCTGCCATTCATGTGCAACCTTAAAACCTTTCAAGGGTAGGCCTAATCTTCGCTCTGACAAATTGCCGTTTCATCAAAACTTCCTATACTCTTGCTATACTGTATAGATAACCAAATAATCCGTTACGGAAACAATCAAACTGAATCACTGACATATCTATCCAATTCTGTTATCTTCATTTCATCCGTTCTTTATTACAGTCTACCTTCCAATATTTCTGTGTTTTTTTCCAAATTGGTCAAATGAGCATCCGTACGAGTTTCAGTCCCGGGCAATTGATTGCTCAGTGAACCGCCAGGAAGAGACTATGGTCGAATTATCTAGACCTAATTCAACAGACAGGAAGTAACAGACAAATTGTAGACACGCGTTTTTTTTTTTTTTTTTTTTTTTTTTTTTTTTTTTTTTTTTTTTTTTTTTTTTTTTTGTGAGCATGTGTGTCTACATATATGTGTGGAGTTTGTGAACGTATTATCCAAAAGCGTGTAATGCAAAAAACATCATAACTTCCATTAAGAAATTAATGTTTGATTCACTTCAACAAAAATGGAAAAGAAAATAGTAGATTTTTTCAATGATATATCGAGTAAAATTCATTCATTAATGATATAAGATTCTACGAAAATACATAAAAAGGAAACTTAATCAATTAAAAAAAAGTTATTATTTCAATATACAAGTATGAGTTTTCAACTATACTATTTCAAGTTCTGGCTTTTTATTATTATTATTATTATTATTATTATTATTATTATTATTATTATTATTATTATTATTATTATTATTATTTGCTAAGCTACAACCCTAGCTGGAAAAGCAGGATGCTATAAGTATAAGCCCAGGGGCTCCAACAGGGAAAATAGCCCAGTAAGGAAAGGAAGCAGGGGAAAATAAAATATTAAGAACAGTAACATTAAAATAAATATCTCCTATATAAACTATTTAAAACTTGAAGAAAAAACAGGAAGGGAAATTAGATAGAATGGTGTGCACGAGTGTACCTTAAAGCAAGAGAACTCTAACCCAAGGCAGTGGAAGACCATGGTACAGAGGCTATGGCACTACCCAAGACTAGAGAACAATGGTTAGATTTTGGAGTGTCCTTCTCCTAGAAGAGCTGCTTACCATAGCTAAAGAGTTCCTTCTACCCTTACCAAGAGGAAAATGGCCACTGAACAATTACAGTGCTGTAACCGCTTGGGTGAAGAAGAATTGTTTGGTAATCTCAGTGATGTTAGGTGTATGAGGATAGATGAGAAAATGTAAAGAATAGGCCAAACTATTCGGTGTGTGTATGTAGGCAAAGGGAAAATGAACCGTAACTAGAGAGAGGGATCCAATGTAGTACTGCCTGGCCAGCCATAAGACTCCATAACTCTCGAACGGTAGTATCTCAACGGGTGGCTGGTGTCCTGGTCAATCTATTACTTGTAGATTGTGTGTGTATGTATATATACAGTGTATATACTATTACATGGTCCCTGGTCTGTGCACCAAAAATATATTATATATTATGGCTGGCAAATTACATAACCTCCTGAGTTCCAAACTCGCCTGTTTATTTTTATATAAATCTGTTACACTTGAAAAAAAAAAAATTAATACCCGAGCGCTGAGAAAATTACATAACTCCCAGATGGCAATATATAAAAACACTGAATATCGAAAGGCCTCTTAAGTACACTCAAAACAAAACTGAGATAGTAGTTGAATCAGTAGAAGTTCAAAAGTTCAAAGTTGCAGCAAATGTTTTTATTTTGACCAGGCTGACATGAGTCTTTTTATAGTTTATATATGACATATCTGTTTGGACGTTGTTAATAGTTTATATATGACATATCTGTTTGGACGTTGTTAATAGTTTATATATGACATATCTTTTTGGACGTTGTTAATAGTTTATATATGACATATCTGTTTGGACGTTGTTACTGTTTTTAGAATGATTTATAGTTAATTTGTCCTCATCATTTATTTATTTCCTTATTTCCTTTCCTCACTGGGCTATTGTTCCCTATTGGAGCCCTTGGGCTTATAGCATCTTGCTTTTCAAACTAGGGTTGTAGCTTGGCTAATAATAATAATAATAATAATAATAATAACAATAATGATGATAATAATAATAATTTTAATTACTAGAACTGTTCAAAGCAACCTTTTACTTCGATTCTTAGTCAGGGATAACGAGAGAGTTCTGTAAGAAATACTGGTGATGGAAATAATACACTTTTTATAAAAATTAATATATTCTATAAAAATTTACAACATTAATACAAAAAAATCATCACCAAAATGAATCACTCGAAATATTAAATCTGACCAAAACCTTAGGCTAAGACAGGAAAAGATACTAATGAAAATTATACAATCACCTGTTTCACTGGAAATTAATCTATAAAAAATACTTAATCTTGCTAATTGATAACAATAGATAACCTTTAACACTAATGATTAAACTCTTAAAGAAAATTACATAAAAGTAACTGATACGGTTACTCGGTTTAGCTCACATGAGGGTTCCGAACAGATAGCAATATAAACAAACTTCACTGTTTTTAACAAATCTCACAGGGTCAGTTACAAAAATTTATACTAAACCCGTACTTACAGTAACGCAATACTCATGAAATATAATTCAATGGAGTTATCAATGTTTGAACACACTACACATGATATATGTTGGATAGAAATTTATTCACTTTCGAGAGGGCACACACTCGAGGCACTTGAGAGAGAAAGGCGGACTAACTTTGGCTCTTAACACAGGGACAGGCTGGATCTCTTTTGCTGCTTACGATTCCCTAGGGGCACATATATATTGACTCAAAAACTTCTAGGTGATTCTAGTAGATCATTCTCGTAGCTTGGGAGCAAGGCCTAGTGGTGTAAGGTTGTCAACGAGACAAATAGAACAGGATCAAATCTTGCTTGCAAGGTAACCCTCTCTCAGCTACATGCTCCCACCTACCTCCTCGGAACAATAAAAAGATGATAAAACTAACTCTGGGGTTTTCAATAACATTCTAAACACGTGGAAATATAACATGACGCAATACCTCGTGAAAACAATTACATAAGCCCTCATTTTCAAACCTCGTGCGATTCGTACAGCATACTTAGACACATTACATAAGACTTTGTAACAGAATACACAAAATAAAAAGTTAATTCTTAAAAATAACGTAAATTTACATATGCTGATTTGAATGAAAAATACAATTAAATGAACGATGAAAGTCTTATGTAATTTACATACAAATACTTAAACCAACAAGAGAGGAACTCACTTTACGAGCTGGCTACATACCTCTTAAATACACAAATAAAGTACATGAATAAAACACTATACCAGGTTTGTAAGTATGTATATATATATATATATATATATATATATATATATATATATATATATATATATATATATATATATATATATATATATATATATATGGAGTTGCACCAAAAGATTAAACACTACCCTCAGAGCATGCCGCACTGACGTTCAGAAGACCTTTTAGCTACAGCATCTGACATTATGGGTCAATCAAATAATTTCTGACCAGGCCTAGTTTTGTGTGAATTAAGTGATCGAATATGGCTTAACTGTTGCTATTTAGCATGCTCGAATAGCCAGCCACACATCACTATTATAGTATGTTGTCTCCTGATCAATGAACGGTATTTTGAAGATCTGATTTTAGATCAGTACAGGATCCTTGTCATTATTTTCACCAAATTCAACATATCTCCTCTTTAGCATGTGGAATATTTTCCTTGTGAGTTAAGCTAAAAATCACGCAATATTTTGTGAAATATAATTAACAGTCGGATATACAGAGATATTCCTGAAAACAATTCTCCTCCCATAATGTTTTTCAAGTTTCCTCATGACAGAATCATGTGAATATCTTCCATTGTTTAGTAAAAGTTTTAGCTATTCATGAGAAAAACACCCATTTCATCTAAAACTTAGAGGTCCTCAGACATTATCTGAGGAAGGAATTTCTTTGAGATTAACTAAATCAATAAAACCGTGTTGTTATCTTCATTAAGATGAATATATTCAATCATTGAAAATAGTCTTGTCTAAGGTAGACTAAAGATGCCTGGTCTCTTTTGCTGAGCTTTGGGCACAGACATTTGTAAGAGTATAAAAGGCGATACAGTATTCACCTGTGTGGTCATTTTATGGCAAATAGATTCTTATGACTACAGCTGTATAAAAAGTCGGTTGGAAGCATTTCAATAACTCCCCGCCATTGGTTTGGGGTAGGGGTGTTAGTGCCGTTAGTGCAACTCACGCGGTGCACTGTAATAATTTTTAGATGAGCAGTGATCCTTCGACCCCCAGCTATCCTTACTTTATATCTTTTTACTTTATCTCCATTCTTGACTCATTTTTTCCATCTTGCTGCCCAACCTTTTCTACCTTTCACTTCATAGTGTAACTTTTGGATTTTACCCAAATGCACTTTGGTGCTGAATAGATGCACCGGGCTATCTATAAATCTAATCCACTCTAAAAAATAGAACTCAATTTAGGGTTGTGGTTACCTATTGGAAACGTCCCTGACTGGCGATCTACTGGACTCAGGTTCGAGACCAGCTCAAGCTCAATAGTTTCATGTAGTGTCTGCAACCTTACCATCCCTGTGAGCTAAGAAATGGGGGTTTTGGGAAGCCTATATGACTACCTGCTGAGTCATCAGTAGTTATTGCCTTGTCCTCCCTGGTCCTAGCTTTCATGAAAAATCGGCGCTGATAATATGTATATATGGTCAGTCTCTTGAACTTTGTCCTACTAGCTAGGGCGTTATCACTATCCCCTGGCTTCTGCCATCCATGAACGACCTTTAAACCTTTATAGTGTGAGTAGAATTCTAAAAAAAAAAAAAAAAAAAAAAAACTGGTATTGAGAAATAGAAATACTTAGAATATTAAATCGTCTACGGTAGCTCTACGAGTAGCTTACGGCATTATCATTGTCATTGGAGGCTCCATTAGTCATTCTGATGAATATCTCGAGAGTAAGTAACAGTAGAAGTTTTGACTTGACACATTTTCTTTTCTGTGACTTGTAGTATTATTCCTGGTAAGTTCATCTTTTTACAGGTCAGAATGGTTAATTTGCGAGATAGTAGGCTGACGCTGTGAACATCCAGATGACCTTACCAATCCTATACTTAGAGAAAACTCTATATTAGAGATTAACGATGAAACAGAATAAGTCACAGGAACCATAACAAGAAATTATTACAATATCAACCAGTCGTTCGATTGTTGACCTTTTTCCTGCTATTATCCCTACATTAAGGGATCGGTTGCCTGATGTGCCATCGTCAATGCCTTCTAGCAAAGGCATCTTCTTCCACCAAACCTCTTCTCTCCATATCTTCCTTCATCTTATCTTGCCATCTAATTCTCTGCCTCCCTCTTGATTTTCCCCCCTTACGGATTCCTCCCAAGCCCTCCTCACTCTTTTCCACCATCCATCCTCAACACGTGCCCAAACCATCTCAGTTATGAAACTCTTGTCACCTCTGCAATCTTTACCACGCCTGCCATTCTTCTTATTTCATCATTATCCAATCTTTCAAGCAATGATATTCCCACAATCCACCTCGGTATTCTCATCTCTGTTCTCCAGCTTTGCTTCCTATTTTCGTCTTAAAGGCCCGTTTCCGTTGGTCTGTTGACCGTTTCCAAGCTAAGGCAAATCATGCTTGGAGTTCTGTGACCATCTCCATGAATGTTAAATCTTAATGATACTTACTTAGCTGTTTTTAAAGATGGTGTAACCATTTCCCGAATTAGTATGTTTAATTTCATATATTTCCCTAACTTGTGGTGGCCGGGTGGGAGCGTCCTTTCTGGTGATTGCCAGACTGGGGTTCGAGTCCTGCTCACTCAATTCTACCTTTGGTCGCTGCAACCTCACCATCCTTGTGAGATAAGGATGGGGGCATTTTGGGGAGCCTATAGGTCTATCTGATGAGTCATCACAAGCCATTGCCTGGCCCTCTTTGGTCCTAGCTTGGGTGGAGAGGGGGCTTGGGCGCTAATTAATTGTAATATGGTCAGTCTCTAGGGCATTGTCCTACTTAATAGAGCAATGTTACTGCCCCTTGCCTCTCCCATTCATGAGCGGCCTTTAAAAAAATGGTACAGATCAGGTTGAATATGGCGTATGTATTGTTATATTTATGGCTAACAAAATCCAAGATATACAGTAGACCTGAATTCACCACACAGGTATTGTATATTTTTTTTTTCACTGCAAATAAAGCTCCACACTAAAATACATCCATTGATCCTTAAAAACAAATGATCGAAATCTACTTGCATGAATATTACAGCGTAAATATTTCATGGAGAAACATGTCTGAAACTAGACATTTAGGGAAAAGGTTTGCATGTTCCACGTTCCAGAAGGAACCTCATCACCGAACATAAACGAGAAAGAGAAGACTCGGGAATTAATTGCCTCCGAGAAAAAGGGCCACGGTCGATCATCTAAAAAAAATGTATTGGCTTTTCGTCGATGCAGAATGCAATTGCCAATAATAATAACCAAGGCTGAAACCGCCAGGAGTAGCCGCCAAAATATAAATAACCAAAACTTAATCATCTAAATTCCTGCAACCAATTCCTAGAAAGAAGAAACACAGAACAGAATACTAACTGTCTAAAGATATACAGCAAGATCGCGATTTTCAGACATTCCTAACAGAAGGTATAAAGGCCACTCATGAATGGCAAAGGCCAGAAACAGTGACAATGCCCTAGCTGGCTGGACAGTGTCCTAGAGACTGGCCATAGAGATGATCAGCGCACAAGCACCCTCTCCACCAAAGTTATTATCAGGAAGGGCCAGGCAATGGCAGTTGATGACTCAGCAGGTGGTCCTAAAGGATCACAAGGATGGTGAGGTTGCAGACACTAAAAGTATCTATCTAGCTGGAGCAGGGTTCAACCCTAAGTTCGGAAGATCGCTGGGCAGGGACGTTTCCAATATTCTACCACAACCGTAAACACTGATTAATTAGGGTACTTTTACGATAACTCTTCGAGAAATAATGATTTAATCCGCAGAAGCATCGCTGATGACGGATCGTCTCTATAACTATTAATGAGGAATAACCCTCTTGAATAGGGTCGGCTTAGAATTATAATCTATTGTTTATGCAAATCCTAGACATTGATAAAATAACTAAATAAATCATCTTATTACCGATAAGGTGAAGTAAAAATCAGATTACATGGTAAGTAATCACTGCAATATGGTTGCTATAAAAGACCTAAGAATTATTACGGATTTAAAATGATCTAGCAGAAATGTGTCTCGAATGAGATCATATTCCTTGTAGAGATAACTGCAAGTCAATTACTGTTGTTAAACAGATAAAATTTAAGTTCTTAGATAAGTCTGCACATGAGTTATGAAGAGAACAGTCCAAATGTAAAGAGCGTTCTATAATATTTCTATAGTTACTCAAGTAGATATGTACAGAAGGGGATATATAGAGATGATGATGATAATAATGATAATAATAATAATTAAGCTGCCCAATAGTGTCAGCATTGTTAAAGAGTGGGCACTTCTTAAAAAGCACCTAAATTATTTATCAGCTTGGACCTTTGTGCAGTGGTGGATAATGGCTAGTTATGAGATCATACAAAATATAGACAAAAATCACTATCTGAGAAAGGGCCACGATTTGATTTCCTAAGGGAAATATATTACTATTTACAAAGTGACACTGTTCAGACTAAATTCAAGTTTTAGTTAAGGAAATTAATAATCACAGCTTTCAAAGAAATACACAATAAATAAGTTTGTTTACCTGGAATTGGAATGGTTAAGATCAAAATACCTAATTACATGTAACAAGAATTCAATAACTCTCTTCAGGTTATCCAACTATCAAGCGTAGTTATAACCAAGTATTGATTTTCCAACCTTAAGTAAGCTATACCAAACGCCATGATATACAAAGATATACAGTATCAGTATAACCCAGTATGTGTCGTTATTCCCTGCTTCGACAAGCCATATTCCTCGTGCAATGGATCTTGACGATGTCTGGGACCATTTGTGGTG
Source organism: Palaemon carinicauda (assembly GCF_036898095.1). Taxonomy (NCBI): domain Eukaryota; kingdom Metazoa; phylum Arthropoda; class Malacostraca; order Decapoda; family Palaemonidae; genus Palaemon; species Palaemon carinicauda. Next base: position 7,260,782 of record NC_090765.1, on the reverse strand, counting down.
GCGTCAAGCTGACACCGTTCGTGAAATCAGGACGAATTTTCCCTTGAAATGTAAGGTTGTGTTCTCAAATGAATGGCAATGAGAATAGACGCTTCACTGATAGCTCTTAATAGATAATTCGATGAATTATAAAAAAGAAATTGAAAATGATAAAAATGGCTTCCTAGTTACTTGCTTACAGTTTTGTCGTGAAAATTCCATTATGTTACAGTTAAATTTGGGTTGAAATTATCATAAAAAAGGATGGTAACAATAATAACTATTATCTAAGCCATCATAAGGAGGGAAATAATAATTGACGTTTCATATGCTTACATTATTCCAAAACGTGAACTCCATTGACGTATGAGGTAGCACATTGGTCCGATGCTTGTTAACAGAATCTAAAGAAAAATTAACCCAATATCTTACAAACCTATTTTACAGTTTTGCTACCATGCTATGAATCAGTCACATTTAGGAATAATTCATATGCAGTCTTTTGAGAGAAAAAATCAGGTAGCGAGCTTTCCGCAGATCTAGAATATGATTTTTATATAATGGCAACCAAATATAAAATTAAAATTAGAGTTATTATCAAAAAGAGGTGCCACATAACATGATCTAATATACTGTTGAAGCTTTTCTTATCTAATAAATGCCTGATTTATTGAATCACAAAGGCATATTGAAGGTATCCTGATTTCTCTGAGAGACATTCCGCTTCTCAGAGCTGAGTTATCACGTGTTAATGAGATATATAGCTAATTGAAGTATATCTGGGTATGTGTTTACCTACGTATAATCTATGGTTGTAATATCAGAACAGATCTCTCTAGAAATTGAGATTTGTATCTAAATACTCCAAAATCAAACTATTGTTCTCTAATCTTGGGTAGTGCCATAGCCTCTGCAGCATGGTCTTCCACTGCCTTTAGTTATAGTTATTTTGCATGAGGGTACACTGAGACACACTATTCTATGTTTCCTTATTTTCTTTCCTCATTGGGCTATTTTCCCTGTTGGAGTCTTTGGGCTTATTACATTTTGTTTTTCCAAATAGGGTTGTAGCTTACCTTCTACTACTACCACTACTACTACTACTACTACAAATAATAATAATAATAATAATAATAATAATAATAATAATAATAATAATAATAATAATAATAAACGCTCCCTTTTTGGAGTCTTTCAGTTATCATTGCTACTCGTGCAAGATCCCTGAAGTCTGCTTCTAGTTGAGCCTTGGATGACGTTATTAGAGGGAGAGGTCACTCTATACACGGAGCCCTCCACCTTTAAGCATCTTAGGGCAGCTTTAAGAAAATCAAATTCCCTCACAGCCTCAGAATGAAATTTGTCC
>NC_090765.1:7246937-7256937 GCF_036898095.1 Palaemon carinicauda | reverse complement strand
AGTCGATGATGAATGGAGAAATATTGAATTGAAAGCTCAAGATAGAGATGAGTGGCGAAATCTAACCGAGGCCCTTTGAGTCAATAGGTGTAGGAGGAGATGAGGATAATGAAGTGGAAAATTTCCAGATTAATTTTGAAACAGAATATCATGGCTGATCTCAAAAGCTACTTCCCTCTTTGACAAAGATTTGGGTTTCACCAATGCGACACATGTCAGGACCATTATTGCTTGTCCTACTCGGGATAAATCAAAAGCCATTTAAATATATATATATATATATATATATATATATATATATATATATATATATATATATAACGGATTTTGAGCGAAGCGAAAAATCTATTTTTGGGTGAGATAGCCATGTCGTCCTGATGGAAGTTCCTATAGGGTAGCTTCCTAGGGTATATTACAACTACGGCGATATTCCCAGAGAATTTACCTTAAGGTACCAGAATTCTAACTCCTGGAGCGAGTATCCCTCGTGAAAGGGATATCGCGACATATCAGAGGACGTATTCTAGACACGTCACATGGCAATCTACTACCTGAATAGAGATTCGTCTCGTAGGAGGGAGATTGACGAGATACGAATTCGGGAAAGAAAAAGGGGGGAGCCGCTCCCAAGGCTTCCCAATCCCCCGATTCGTATGCGTGCCTGGCGCCAATCCTGGCGCCATCTGTATTCCTTGTAGCGTACACGAGGTGCTACAGATACTGTATGTAGGGAGGGGTCCTACAGCCCTTTCTTAGAAAGGCAAGGGCGGGTCCATCAGGACGACATGGCTATCTCACCCAAAAATAGATTTTTCGCTTCGCTCAAAATCCGTTTTTTGGGCTCAAGCCATGTCGTCCTGATGGAAGTGTACCAGAGCATTACTGTATCTGTGGATTCTCAGAACGTGCCGTACTCCCCGGAGATATTTATTCCCGGTCGACTAGACCTAGAGACCTAAGATGTTACCGTTATACATCTTTTCAACTAACTATAAACTATGTTAGAGCTTCCTGCCCCCTACAGGGAAGAGTCCTACTAGACTCTGGAAAGTCTCGAAGAGTACATATATCTATGTATGAATATCAGGCAAGCTAATATAGTGGTCTCGCCCTATATTAAGTAAAGCATAGTTTGTAAAGGACCACTGCGTCAATATGAAATATCGACCAGTTTTCCGCACAATACTTGTATTGGCCAAAGGTTTTATATCCGCATAGGAGGAAAACCAATGCAACATAGCTTGCATAAAGGAACAATTCTATTAGAATTATCCCAGATAAGGTACATAGAATGAATGCTCAATTATACCAATAAATTGACACAGGTGAAGGAGACGCAAGGTACTCAAGAACAAGCTTATTGACAGACAATAAACAGACAGGTTAACCACAATTATACATATATATATAAGAAGAGGATAACCCAAAACTTTAAGCATAAGTATGATAGTAAACAGGGCTTGTTTGTCTGAAAGAAAAACATTAGATGCCACTTTTAAGATACCGAGGTATCAAAGTCATAAAAGCCTGTATTACAAATCAATGACATTAGCGTTAGAAACGCTCGGCACACATGTCTGCACTTATGCTAGGTTCACCTTCGGAAATGGAACAGTCTGGATGGGCAACACAGTGCCCTCACTTAGTTTGTAGTACAGTATGTAACTACACACTCACCCTGGAATTAATCGTCCCAATTAAGACCACTGTTCCTCGCAGAGTTAAACAGTAGGGTTAACACCGCGACCCACTGCTACCACAGATCTCTTTTAGTTCCTCTACTTGCTTCGCATAGTGGCGAAAGAACACTCTGGAAGACTTCCAGCCAGTGTATGAATGGAGATGTTCAAAATCCATGCAATTAAAGAAATTTAAGAATGAGGCAACTTTCCTCGGATCGTGACCTGCGGGTGTATTGTCAGGATCCGCTCTGCGAATAAAATATGTGATTTTTGCTCTGAGTTGATTCAGAGATAAATTTGAGCCTGATGTTTCTCCCCTGAATAGTTGACCACCCTTGAAGTCTGAAGTTCTATGAAGATAGACCTTTAGGCATTCTACTGGACATAGAGATGCATCTTCTTTCAGAGGGCAGATTCTCCAGGGACCCCACCTGTTGGTGGGTAACTCATTCTTGGCGAGAAACGTAGGATCCGGAAACAGGTTCAGTTCTTCCCCATCCAGGAACTGAACACGACCTGCCTCTCTCGAGAGGCTACAATTTCACTAACCCTGGCCCCGGACGCGAGTGCAAATTAGGAAAATAACTTTTTGTGTCAAATCCTTTAACGCACATTCTTCATTGCTCAACAGAGAAGCGAAATGAAGAACTTGTCTAAAGACCATGAAATGGGCTTTGGAGGTGCTGAAGGTCTGAGCCTAGCACAGGCTTTCGGGACTTTATTAAAGATCTCGTTACCTAGGTCGACCTGGAAGGCATATAGAATGGGTCTTGTCAAAGCAGACTTACACGCTGAAATCGTGTTCGCTGCCAACCCTTGACCATGGAGGTGGGGAAAAAAGATAAGCAGAAGTCTGTCAAGATCTCCTGCGGAATCTTCGCCTTGACAAAAGGCCACCCATTTTCTCCAAGATGACTCATATTGCCTTCTAGTAGATTTGCATTTATATTCCTCAAGGAAGTCTATACTGGCTTTCGAAATCCCGAAACGCTTTCTCACCGCTAGGGAGAGAAAATCATGACCTGCAGGGTCCGGGTTTTCTGTAATGAAGCGCAGACAGTTGACTTCTGGACTCGCTGGGTCAGAACTGGATCTGGTAGTGGTACAAACTTCAGCTACAGTTCCAATGCCAGGAGGAACCACACGCTGTTCGGCCACTTGTGGGCCACTATTGCCGCTACCCTTTGAAGGATCTCAGTTTGTTGAGGACCCTCAACAGAAGGTTGTGAGGAGGGAACAGATAAATCTTGGACCATCTGTTCCAGTCGAGGGACATCGCGTCCACTGCTTCCGCTAAGGGGTCCTCGTACGGGGCACGTACAGGGGCAACTTCTTGTTGTCTTTCGTCGCAAAGAGGTCTATCTGCAGTTCTGGGACTGATTCAGAATGAAGGAGAATGATCCTGCGTCTAAGGACCATTCCGACTCTATCGGTGTGAACCTGGATAGAGCGTCCGTTGTCACATTGCGGACTCCTTGAAGGTGAACTGCCGACAGGTACCACTTCTTCTTTTCCGCCAATCGGAAGACGGCCAACATCACCTGGTTGAGAGGTGGTGACCTCGATCCTTGTCGATTCAAGTATCTTACAACTACCTCGCTGTCTATTACCACTTTCTGTGGAACGAATGACGCGGGGAGACTTTCTTTAAGGTAAGGAGCACTGCCCTAGCTTCTAGAAAGTTTTATGAGAAAGGTCTTGAATAGCCTGGACCAAGTCCCCTGGACTTTTTTCCGATGAGAGTGACCTCCCCATCCCTCCTTTGAGGCGTCTGAGTGAATCGTCACCGACGGGGGAGGTGGCTGAAGAAGAACCTGACTTCTTTAGATGTCTGGCTTGGGACCAAGGCCTGAGAAGAGTACTTAGCCGAAGCGGCTGGTCTTCTCAGATCTCTTCACGCGTTTGATGCATAACTTCTCCAAACTCCGATTGCATCCTTTAGCTGTGCTCTTAGCACTGGGTCTGTCACCGAAGCAAACTGGAGAGAGCGCAGTACTCTCTCCTGCTCGTGTCTTGATATCCTTTCGGAATCTTGAAGTCTCTTGACAGAACCCACTATCTCCTTCCTTTTCTTCGCTGGGGTGGAGAAACGGTGTGACAAAAGGTCCCAGTGGATCTTAGCCACTGGAACTTTTGAGATGGAGAAAGTCGAGACTTTTTCTGTTGATCTTGAAGCCTAGGTACTCTAGGAACTGGATCACTGACTGGAAGCTTGCAAGCATTCTGTCTCGGATGCTGCCCACACCAACCAGTCGTCCAGGTAGGCTACTACCTGAATTCAATTTAGGCGAAATTGTTTGAGAGCTACGCTCGCAAGCTTCGTAAAAATCCTTGGGGCTATGTTTAGCCCGAATGGCATGGCTCCGAAGGCGTGTAGTCTTCGCTGTAGCCTGAACCCTAGGTAGGGGGAGAGTCGATGGCTAATTGGAATGTGCCAGTAGGCATCTGACAAGTCTATAGAGACGGAATATGCCCTCTTGGGCAGTAAGGTCCTTATGTGTTGCAGTGTTAGCATTTTGAATTTGCAATTCACTATGAACTTGTTAAGTGGCGACAAGTCCAGAATGACTCTGAGCTTTTCCGAGTCTTTCTTGGGAACACAAAACAGCCTCCCTTAGAAATTGATGGGCTTCACCCTTTTTCTCCAACCGTTCTTGAACGTACTCCTCCATAATGGGGGTGGAGTGTTGGAAAAAACCGAAGGTACGGGGATGGAGTGCTGTACCAGCTCCCGCCCAATCCATTCTTGAGTAGGCTGTGGGCCCAGGGATCGAAGGTCCACCGATCCCGAAATTTCAGAAGTCTCCCTCCTACCGGTATCACCTCACTTGGACTGCCGTCCTGAGGTCTTGCCTTCCTGACCACGACCACCCCTGAATCCCCTTCCCCTTGAGGGGCGTCTAGACGAGCCTCTGGCTGCTCCTCTAGGCTTTGCTCGGAAGGAAGTAGACTGCCCTTCGAACGCTGGGGTGAATGCCGTGGACTGTGTCGACACGGCCTGGGGTACCCACTGAAAGGTGGTCGGGGTTTGTGCCACGATCTGGGGCACTGGGGGCAATGGCAATTGCAGTTGCTGTTGCTGTCTAAGAGGCTTGGCTGGCCGAGACGGTAGCCTAGTCCTCATAGTCTTCCTCTTTGGTTGAGGACCCTCATCCGGGGAAGACTTTCTTTTGATAGCCAGGTCCCACTTCTGGAGAAGGTTTCTATTCTCCAAGGTGGCTTTATCAAAAACTTCTTTGACCAAGTCGGTAGGGAAAAAGGTCTTTTCCCCAAATGTTGGAGGAGATTAGTTTCTTTAGCTCGTGCCTCACTGTAGCCGAGGTAAACACGAACTCCCTACAAGCTCTCCTTGCCTTGACGAAGCCATAAAGGTCCTTCGTCACTGTGGCCAGATGAGGCTTGGCCACTACCATGAACATTTCATGGACCTTGGGGTCACTTGCCATCGTCTCGAGAGTAGTCTAAAGAGACATTGAGGCAGTCAGTCTTTCTTTTGTATCGAGCTCACTTCGCAAAAGAAAGTCAGACAGCTTAGGGGGGTCCTTGCCGAACTGACGTCCGGCAATATCACCCTCCAACTTTCCACTTAGAACGTAAGATGGACGTCCTTCCAATCTTTGTGGTCCATAGGCAGGGCCAGCGACAAGGGTTTACACTCCTCTAGGGAGGGGCAAGACTTGCCGGCCTCGATTGCTTTTAGTACAGCCAGAAACCCTTTCTGTAAAAAGGGGGAAGGCTCTAGTAGGCGAGGACACAAAGGAAGGGAGCTTCCTATTCAATGCAGCTACCTTTGAGTTAGAGAAGCCCCTCTCTTTCATCGAAGATGAAAGTAGAGCTTGAGCCTTAGCATGGTCATCACTATGACCTCCTTCGGCTCTGCCTCCTCCTTTGAAGCTGGTTCCTTCCTCAGCCGGACATAACAGTCCGGATATGGTGCCTTGCTGGGCCAGAATTCCACCCTCCAGGGGAACTGAGCCCAGCATATCCGAGATGACGATCTTTCCAGTCGTCATCGACATGTGCTCAGCATACCTCCATGGGTTAGCATCCGAGCACAAAGGAAGGTCTTTCACATTGAGCTTTTCTGGGGCCCATGTGATTCTGCAAGGCACTGCATTCGCAGTTCCATTGCAGCCGCCTTCTCCTGATTCTCCTTCTGCATTTGTTGGATCATTCCAACAATAGAAGAGAGGGCCTGTCCCAGCTCTACTGGGAGACCGGCCGATGTAGAGGGACTTGAACTTCATCCTGGGCTTCTGCAAGGAGGTCTTCCTCCTGACACCCGTCCACATCAGATATCCTGTCATTTAGCTGGATGTCTTGCATCGCGACCGCGACTTCAGCATCCACCTGGATCTGAACTTAGGGGATCTCCTCTTGAGGCTGGGGAATCACTGCCTCAGCTGATGCCTTAGGGAAAAGATACGCCCTCATCTTCTCACTTGGAAGATAAGGGCCAGAAGTGTACTTTTGGAAGCCCCTTACCCAGGTACGAAGCTTCTTCCTAGCTATTTAAATGTCTCATTAATCAGGTTAGTGCACACAGTACATACCTGAGGGTCCCAATACCGGAGATCATCCTTGGAGACAACGTATGCTGCGTGTCTCCTACAAAACTCATGTCCGCAGAGGTTCTTGCTGCTGACATTGCAGAAAGCACTTCCCCACTTCGGAGTGTCCTTCTGTAAAGAGAAGAAATTTCCATGAGTATCAAGTGAACTATGTATCACTGGATATGCATAGTATAGCATAACAATTCATAAATGAAAGACACACACTTGTGTTTCCCTCACAACCCATTGTTGCAGCCTTCCAGATAATAAAATCAAAAAATGGTTTATCTCTACTAGAGTAACCAATGCAAGGTTTCCATAGGAAACAGGTGGAGCTCACACCTAGGCAATGATTTTAAAAATCCTGGATAATAGACGGGGAAGAACTCTGCTTCCTGTCTGAGGGCAACAGCAAAGGGCTGTGTAAGAAAACACAATAGTGTTAGAAGATACAGTGCTGTACCTAAACTTTTACTATAGTTTTCTTCTTACTGTATATGCTATACAGAAGAATACTAGTACAGTATAGGAGGATGTGTGCCGGCCTGCCTTTGCCGGCCGGCACACACCACAATTAGCTTTAAAGTATACTACTTAACAGCTATAGGGCGGCAGCCCTCTGGTTCAAATGCCTGTGCCGGCGGCAGCAGCTGCCGGCCAGCAACAGCCAGTGTTGGCCGGCAATGATTGCCGGCCAGCAACTACACAAGGTAGTACCCAGCTGCCGGCCACACTCTTGGTGACCGGCAGACAAGGACTGACATAAGCCGGCCGGCAAAGGTACAAGACCGATGCCAGCCGGCAGCAAAAGAACCAGAAGACTACCCCTGCCCGGCTGCCGGCCTCATAGGCCGGCAGCCGGCCTCATAGGCCGGCTGCCGGGACAGGTACAGCACTAGAAGAAAATAGAATGGATGCCGGGATAAGAGTGTACACAACCCCCCCAGCCCGGCAACCGAAAGAGTGCATATAAGGAAGGGGAGAAACTTAATTCAGGCTTCCTTGACCAATGCCGTCCGGCTCTGCCGGCAGGCATGGATGAGGGACCAAGAGAGGTCCGGGCAGCACTCGAAAACATAAGACCCTTGCCGTCCAGCGTCTCTGCCGGCCGGCAATGGGCTTAGTCAATCCAAATCCCAACCTATACTAGGTCCAGAAGTAGAATGACATATGGTACAGTAATACCCCTGCCGGCCAGCTCTGCCGGCCGGCAAGGTACAGTACAGTAATGGCTAGGCCATTACGGAGATAGAGGGGGAAGGGACAAGAGGGTCCTGCCAACCTTGCTTTAGTGACAGATCACCCGTAGCCAAGAACTCTGTCTTAGCCTAAGGGAGATCTAAGGGAAAGGGCCAGCGCAGTAGTATAATACCTGCCAGCTTCCAGAGCACCAAAGCAAGGAAGGCGTTGCAACTCCCAAGGGAAGATATATCCTCCCCGAGAACAGCAACAGGACTTAGTCTGGTCGATCACACAAGAAGGAATCATAACTACAGAAACCTTCGACAGTGACCTAAGGGAGCTCAGCTCCCTTTGTAAGTGTTAGGTCAGCGAGGGAGACTCTGCCCCAAGCCAAACAACACGGACTCAGACTAAAAACTCTGTTGTTCTGACCCTCTTTGAACCAGACTCTGCTGGAACAGGCAGGTACAGTAACACCCTAGTATAGTTTTATCGAAAATAAATTCGGAAAAAACCACTTAGGGATAAGCCCAAGGCTTAAACAGAGGGAAAGGGATTGCATACCTTCTCCGAAGAAAAGAAAGCAACCGGGGAGTATGATAAAGTATACTAAGGCTCCATAAGCAATTAGCCTAGGCACCAAGAGAATCGATTACCTAATTCACCGAAACTCTCACGTATACAATCTTGGAAATATTCCACACAGTCTAACATGTATAAAATATAGCCTAAAGCTTCAATAAAATTTTAATTACACTCGGAAAAACCATAATCATGCATTAAGTACTAGGACCAAACGACTAGGCTACATGGCCTAGCGTAGGCCAGAATGGCGAATACTTCGCCAAATAATACTAAGCACGAAAGGAAATCCTATGTAAAGCTAAATAGCTAAATTTTATTAAGCAAAACAACCAGGAATGTCACTCTGACTAACTAATTTATACCTAGCGAGTGACAGTGTCCAGGACACCTCTGGTAGGCTACGGCTCTTGTATCAAAGATTAATCCTATTAATCACTCAAAATTTTACCAAGAGCCTACATTTATACATAACAGACACTATACTCAACTTATCCGAGGTCAACGAAGACGAAGAAGCCATGAAAAGCTGAATAAATCCAAGATTTGCGAGAAAAACAGGAAAAAACACCGAGTTGTTAAGCTACGCAAAAAGGAATACAGATGGCGCCAGGATTGGCGCCAGGCACGCATACGAATCGGGGGATTGGGAAGCCTTGGGAGCGGCTCCCCCCTTTTTCTTTCCCGAATTCGTATCTCGTCAATCTCCCTCCTACGAGACGAATCTCTATTCAGGTAGTAGATTGCCATGTGACGTGTCTAGAATACGTCCTCTGATATGTCGCGATATCCCTTTCATGAGGGATACTCGCTCCAGGAGTTAGAATTCTGGTACCTTAAGGTAAATTCTCTGGGAATATCGCCGTAGTTGTAATATACCCTAGGAAGCTACCCTATAGGAACTTCCATCAGGACGACATGGCTTGAGCCCAAAAATATATATATATATATATATATAAATATATATATATTTACAACATAAACAACAAATGCAGCAATGTTTAGTCCACTGCAGGATAAAGGCTCAGACATGCCCTTTATCATGTCTGGAGTTTGGCGTTTATCATCACTACGCTGGGCACTGCGGACTGGTAATGGTGGGAGACTTTGGTCCGATCGCTCACAGCAAACCAACCTAGCATGGGTGGCCCTCACAATAATACAGCTTTGCTGATCTCGGCAATACACAAACCCTTTCACCATGTTAAGGCATCCACAGTCAGAAAGATATATATATATATATATATATATATATATATATATATATATATATATATATATATATATATATATATATGATAAATTTTGCACATTTTTACGTGTTTTTTCTTATTCAAATAAGCCATATATATTTTTGATATATTAATGTCTGAATTCTCTTAACAACCTCGGGATCACAGACCCAGGCGAAATCTCACAAAGACAAGAGCTTGGCTCCGGCCGGGAATCGAACCCTGGTCGGCAAGCTTATATAGACAGTGACTAACCCACTTGGCCACGAACAAAGAATATATATATATACTGTATATATATATATATATATATATATATATATATATATATATATATATATATATATATAAATATTCATATATGTATACACACACATATATTTATAAATATATATATATATATATATATATATATATATATATATATATATATATATATATATATATATATATATATATATATATATATATATATATATATATATATATATATATATATATATATATATATATATATATATGTGTGTGTGTGTGTGTGTGTGTATGTGTATGTGTGTGTGTATGTTATGTGTGAACAATATATATTGAGCCATAAGGCCGTACTTTGAAATACACATCGAAATCTGATTGTTCTCTCTCTCTCTCTCTCTCTCTCTCTCTCTCTCTCTCTCTCTCTCTCTCTCTCTCTCTCTCTCTCTCTCTCACCTGCGTTGACAATAACGACGGATTGTCTCTCGCTCTCCGCTGGGGGTCTACCATCGCCCTCCAG
>NC_090765.1:7229437-7231937 GCF_036898095.1 Palaemon carinicauda | reverse complement strand
AAAATATATTTAGCTACTCGATATTCTCATACAGTAACAACTTATTTATTAAAGAGTATTTGAACCAGTAATAAATTCTACCGTGTGTATAGATAGTTATTAAACACCCAAGATCCGTTTCAGATTTAAAGTCAACTTCAGTCTCAAGGCACTAAGAGACGTAAGGCCTCTAGTGAAGGTCCAAGATGTCACATTTTGTGCAATAACCGTTTCAGAAACAATAACATTAGTTGGTCATGTACGATCTAAAAACAGACACATAAGATGAGTCATACACGTTATCATAACAAGGAGAAAATAAGAAAGACTTCAGTTTCTTCCCCTAAAAGACTTCATTTCGTTTTAGAACAAGCAGTCAGAGTGGAACATGACTCTATAACTTGAAATTGCCTTTTATAAGTTTGTGTTGACGCAATTGGTTGGCTCTACTGTGTACAGAAAATGTACTTCTGACATCTAGTTACAATAGCTTGATGAGTCATAAAGCATATTTAAAAAATTGCATTATTGCAAGAGCCTGTGACTGCCCAATAGGGCCATGTAATCTAAAACAACAATAAGGACACCCCTTATCAATCTTGCTGCTCTATTTATAAGATTTAGTAGCCTCTAAATCTTAACATTAATAAATCTTAATAAATTAAGTTACAGGTTTGCTAATGAATACCTGAGGAAATATATTTTTTCCACAAAAGACATACTTATGTGAGGATATCCAGTGACTTTATATGCATTATTTAGTTGTGTAAATAAATATCAATCGAGTAACACAACAGGTTTTTTCGATTTATCGGTTAGAAGGATTAAATTGTACATCATTATTCTCTCAGATGTAACCAAGGTTATTAATAAACTTTATTGTCCTCCTAATACGTATCGAATTAATTAATGTTTTTCCTCCACAGTTTAAATGTCTCCCATTCCGAAACAGCAGATAGAAATTCATCTAGTATCTCCTTTATATCTTTCATGTCAGTGATGGAGAGATAAAACTAACTCTCTCTCTCTCTCTCTCTCTCTCTCTCTCTCTCTCTCTCTCTCTCTCTCTCTCTCTCTCTCTCTCTCTCTCTCTCTCTCTCTCTCTCTCTCTCTGTATATATATATATATATATATATATATATATATATATATATATATATATATATATATATATATATATATATATATATATATATATATATGAAAATAAATATGTGTAAAGTTAAGATAACGTTCTATGAAAATTCATAAGAGTTATGGACGAACCTCTAGAGGTTGTTATTGAATGATTGAGTATTAGATATTATCTGGCTTCATAACAACAAGATTGTTAATGAGACCAAAATTGAAAGAGGTATAAGCATGGGATGGAAATAATTTGGTAAAGAAAAAATGAGATTTACTAAGGCTCTAGTAAAATTCCAAGTTTCTGATGTATAAGTTATTACTGGTAGGACCATCTCATTAAATACCTTTCCTTTTATAGAAAGTGGCATTTTACTTTCCATAATCTCATTTATTTTTTTTTTTTACCAAATTATTTCCATCCCATGTTTATCCCTCTTCCAATTTTAGTCTCATTAACAATCTTGTTATTATGATGCCAGATATTATCTCTCTATCTATCTATCTATCTATCTATCTATCTATCATCTATATATATATATATATATATATATATATATATATATATATATATATATATATATATATATATACGGTATATCCCAACATATACTTAATTCCATTTGGTGAGGTTGGTGACAGAATGGCAACACAGCCTTGCCGTCCTTACCTCGGAAGTGGCTATTACTCATTTGTAGCGACGTAACCTGACGGGTAGGGGACTGGAGCTAACCAGGACACACCAAGCGTGAACCAAGTACTGTACCCTACGTTAAGAGCTTACACTAGCTAATCAAACCCTCCATGAATGATCTGTGATCTCTTCACACTCATTACAATGAGGATAAAGATGGTTTGGGTGCAGCTACATATATATTACACCATGAATTTTTCTTAAAAAAGAAAAAAATAATTATGTATTCTATCGTTTCAGCGCCAGGCTTTGGAATAAAACTTAAAATCGGTACAGCGTTGAGTTTTTAATAACAATTTCTCACTTAATTGTAGTTTTTACAGATGGACATTCGGATGTAGCATGAACACTCCACTCGCCATGTTCATTTGATTTGTATGTGGAGTATTTTGAAACTGGAAATAAACCCACAAAAAAGCAAAAGGCATGTTCTGGATGAGGTATCTGGATGTCATACTGATCTTTTGGATTGTCTATGGTCTAGAGAGATTTCCTTACTCTTTTAATAATCGAAACCATCTGATACAAATTAATAAAACGATAACAAAATTCCTTTCATCGATGTACTAATAATCAGGGATGTTATAGACTGTAAGTTTATAGTATACAGAAAACCTCTATGTTGGTAGTTCACATCATTTTCTCTAGTCGTTACTTTTCAGTTAAGGATGGTCTAGTTGGTAACATGTTTCTGGGAGTAC
>NC_090765.1:7214437-7221937 GCF_036898095.1 Palaemon carinicauda | reverse complement strand
GAGCACCAGTCCTACTTAGTTCAGCTAAATCTTAGGGATACTTATAACAGATGATGAAGTGATCATTTCATGTCGTCATGTCATCAAGGCTCCTATATAGCCACACCTTTAAACGAGTCTCTTCTCTTCTTTAACATGATTATTTTTTTCGATATAAGAGTTACCGCAATATTGTCTATTTTTATTTTATCCAGTCCAGCAGATTTGATTTTGTTCGTTTTTATATACGCGCCATGACATTTTTCGTCTTGGAGATTTTCACTTTTCTCTTACACGAAATGTTGAAGACTTTTGGGGTTCTCCAAAAAAAGAATTCAGAGTCCGTTTCGTACAGACAAGAACTACCAATTAAAATCTAAACTGTTCATATTCTTTCACAAATAATTACCCATCATAAGAGATATCAAGTGCAGTGGATAGCTAGATAGATAGATAGACAGATAGAGAGATAGATACACTGACGATAATTCTTGATGTTAGTATAAGGTAGCTTTTAGCTAAATTTCGGATGATATCCTAGCAATAATGCTGCAGGTGCAACGGTATGTATGTGATTTTTCTTAATGAATTTCAATATCAATGGGCAGTTCCTATGATAGAAATAATCACACACACACACACACACACACACACACACATATATATATATATATATATATATATATATATATATATATATATATATATATATATAAATATATATATATATATATATATATATATATATATATATATATATATATACACACACACACAATAACAACAAGTGCAACCGTTTCTAGTCCACAGCAGGACAACGGCCTCAGACATCCCCCGTTTTGGCCCCTTCATCCCCACGGTGGCCATTGCGGGTTGGTGATGGTTGGAGATTTTAATCTGATCGCTGGCCCTGACAAGAACAGCTTTGTTGATTATGGTGATAAACGAACCCTTTCACCACGTTAAGATATCCTCACTCAGAAAGGGATATATATATATATATATATATATATATATATATATATATATATATATATATATATATATATATATGTGTGTGTGTGTGTGTGTGTGTGTGTGTGTGTGTGTGTGTGTATGTATGTATGTATGTATGTATGTATGTACTGTACACATCGATTGCCTTTTTATAACAACCTGACAGCCTTCATTAAAAGTCACTGGTGATACGTCTTTAGTGATATCTTGCAGGGATAACTCATATATATTACTAGTCGTTAAGCTTTAGTATTACGTAATAGAAAACTGAATAGTTCCCAAGACACAGCCATGCTGATTCATCATACAAGAGTAATAGACAATGCTTCCATTGCATCACGTGAACGAACTCTTACACAGAGGACGCTGATTGTATCAAGTCATGTCATGTTCGATCATCTTTTCTCCCCTATGATACGACATCAATCGCTTTGGGCAAGACCCCCCTCTTGACCGCCCCCCCCCCCCCCCCGCCCTCATCCCCCACCCCGAGTCTGTAATCAAGTACTTTTTCTATAGTTATCTTTCATTGGTTTCGGTCTTTTTTCTGCTATATCATTACTGCCCCGATCATTCTAATAAGGACATTTTTCAACTCGTCTAATTCGTTCTTTTTTTTGCAGTGATATTTTCACTTCTGTTGCCCCATCACTTCATTATCTGGGCTATCTTTGTCATGGTTGTTTCTGTCGCATTTTAATACCATACTTAATTTACGTTTTGTTATTTTGTTCATTCAAATATACAAATATCAAAGATTTCTGTCAAAAATACTGGTAGACATCTTGGTAGTTTTACCTTTTCTTCTTCCTTTCATTCCGGCAATCCATCTTAAATCTGAGGCTAATTTATTCAGGTTCTCTTAATTCTATTATCTAACCACCTCTTACAATCCTATCGTATTAACTCTACCATCTGATATATTCAGTGTGTGGTTCTACACTCTATCTTTCCTTTACGCTATGCTCCTATGTATTTTAATTCTTGTATTGTATTTCATAAACGTATTTTCTCATATTCAATTCCTATCCTTCTGCTTTTAGCACTTTGACATCGTTGTCCTTATTTCAGTATGTACCATTTTCGTCTTTTTTTCTATTCGTGCAATGGTATTCACAGACAATGCAATTTATTATTGCAATATTTGGACGTCCTCATAACCTACAGTCAGTATCATGAAAAGAAGCCTTCAATATACATACAATGCGATCAAATTTTTTATTCTAATCATCACCTATCAACCAAAATTATGGGGTTTTTTTTATCCATGTTTTTACGGGCACTGCGGGTAAGCTGCTCTGATTTCCTGGAAGCTGAGCTTAGGAAAATTCACGAAATCGCATCCATTTTAAAGTATCCATTACATTTCATAAACAAAGCCTGTCAAAAGGCAAACAAACCTTTTCAGGGGTTCGTTTCTAACAATGATTTTGATGTGAATAACCTCCTCGTTTTACCTTTTTATCAAACAGTTTGTACCTTTACCTGGAATTTTGAAACATTTTGGAATTATCGTAATTTTTAAAAACAGCACACTCAAGAATATATTGATAAAAAGATTCCCCAAAGCAGATGAACGGATTTATTCATGAAATTCCATGCAATTTGTGTAAGAAACGATATATTAGGCAAGGTGGCAAAGCACTAGAGACTAGATTAAAGCAGTTCAAATATAATGTAAGAATGGGTAACGTTGCCAGCAGTCTTTTTCAGCATAAGAATGGTTGCAACCACACTATTAATTGGAAAGATGTTAAAGAACTTGTATTTTTCAATGATATTATTAAATGAAGTATCAATGAAACATGTTTAATTAAGCCAGATGGAAGCACACGTGTCCCACCAAGAGATGGGATGACAGACAGCCAACCGTCTTAAGGAATTAGTTGCAACTTCAATCATGTGGAAATTTACATAATTACATATGTCCACTGTAGGCTCTAGAGCTTTTAGATATGCGGCACAAAGACTATACAATAAACTCCCGTTAAAAATCCGAAACACTAAAGATATTAAGGCTATAAAGAGGAAACTGAAGACTTTCTTGTTCTCTGCGTGCATCGATGATGTGGACCTGACAGTAAACGAGCAATATGCGGTGTAAAATACTGAATGTCTTGGAATGTACTGTATACGATAAAATGGGTTCCCTGCTGTATGGGATAAGAAAAGCAGCCCTTAAGGTAAGTAAAAGTACAGTAATATGTCATGTCACCCTTTATTTACAACCCTCCTGGTTAACATTTCATGAAAAATAGACTTGATTCATTGTTTCTATTTTCAGGTTTATTGTCAGTTTGATCATTTTTATTTACACGATTTTTAAAAATTAAATCTTAATTGGCAATGTTTATTGTTTTACACTACGCATACACACATTCACGTATCTCTCTCTCTCTCTCTCTCTCTCTCTCTCTCTCTCTCTCTCTCTCTCTCTCTCTCTCTCTCTCTCTCTATATATATATATATATATATATATATATATATATATATATATATATATATACATATATATATACTGTATATTTATATATATAGATATATATATATATATATATATATATATATATATATATATATATATATATATATATATATATATATATATATATATATATATATATATATGCGCGCGCGTGTATACAATACATAAAATATATATATATATATATATATATATATATATATATATATATATATATATATATATATATATATATATATATATATATATATACATATATATATATATATATATATATATATATATATATATATATATATATAATGGTATTGAAGGTGTAAATCTGATGCTGAAGGGAAAAGGTTTATGATAGTCGATTTGTTTTCAGAAGAGAAAACTGGATGTTTTGACACCCAGTCAGGCAAGTGGAATAAGAGATATATATGTAGATATGTCTAAGAAACATATATTATTTTTTTTTTTTTTGTTGCGTAAATAAAAAATTGCAGAGATAAAAATGTGATAGCCTTTTTAGTGTCAGGAAAATCTGATTAAGTATGAGTATTGTTGGAGCAAATATGAATGTTTTAGGGGAAAATATTGTAATAATTAGTGTGGTTGATCCAGGAGTAAAACGGAATAAACCTGAAATATAATTCTTTTGGGACCGTCTAAATCTGTACATGTCTAGGTTTGGGGGACTTTGAAAGAATGGTTGTTATTTGGTGGAAGAGAAAGAGATGGTGTTTTTGGTAGGTAGGTTATCGCCGGAGTAAAGGACATCAGATATTGTTGTAATATATTTGGATGAAAGCTTTACTAGTGGAAGAATATTCATATGTAAAGTTGGGAGAGTGAAAATGGCGAGAAATAAAAGACTGCATGATTATATTTTGGTAAAAGCAAAGATCATTATTTGGTAAAAGCCAAAGTTAACGAAGGAAATGGAGTTTTATAAAAAGAAATGGGTAAAATAATAATTATAGGAATAAAAAAAAAATAAGGGCTAAGAATAAAGATACTGAGTTGGGAAATGCACAGTAGATGACAAGTATATAAATCTCAAAGAGGAGGTCAGAGGTTCAGCTGGGAGTGTTTCAGGGTATAGAAAGTAGAAGGAATAAAATCAGCAAATAATGATATGAGAATATGTGATGGCTAGTTAAGAATGGGTGGCATAGTCGAGAAGAAAGAAAGAGATAGGAAACAAGTAAGAACTTTAAGAAGAAAAAGTTGTTTCACGGAACTAAATGCATAACTTTCAGCATCAGATACTGCCTGACGAGAACTGGTCTTCTGAGTAAGTATTTTGAATTTTTTTTTTTTTGTAATGTGAAGAGAAGAATAGAGACAAAGCTAGCTAACACAAGAGTGAAAATTATTTGTGTAATTTTGAGAATATTTAAGAAAGAAACTCGTGCGCAAGGGGAAAAATAAAGAGATTGGTAAATGGAAAGAAGTCAGGAAATGATGGGATTATAAGTGAGATTCTGAGTGGCTAACCTGGATGTGTAGAGTATGTCTGGAATAGGGAAAGGCTCCCATGAAGCGGATGGAATGCATTATAATTACCAAATTTAAAGGTAAAAGTCTTAAAGGAGACTATCAGAATCTTAGGGGCACAACTTTTATTAGAACTCCTGGAAATGTTTGTGGTAGGGTTTTGAATGAAAAAAGTAATAAAGATGATAGTAGGAGTGATTGATGAAAAACAATATGGGCCTAGAAAAAGAGAAGAGTGCCTTGATTGGGCATCTACTATGAAATGGATATGTAAGGCGTTTCAAAGTAAAGGGAATACATGTGACGGTTGTGGACTTAGATAAAGCTTGAAAGAGTAGGTAGAGAGGTGCAGTGGAGGGTCTTGAAGGTGTATATATAAAAATACGCTATTGAGATATCAGAAATATATAGGCTATACGTAGAGCTTGTGTAAGATAGACCAGTGGGAGGGTGGCCGGTCCAGCATAAAAGTAGACTTGAGACTAGGGTCTGTCTCCTTGTATTTTTAAAATTTTATCGGAAGAATAGTCTCAGAAATCAAAAAAAGGAAACTGGATGTAATTGGGAAATACGATAAACTAACGGCAGATAATACGGTACTGACAAGGATAATGAAGAAAAAGTGCGAACGTTTGAATGTTTTGCCAAAAAGAGAAAGATAAGAGTAGAGGTGAGCCGCTATAAGGTTCTGAGGGTAAATGAAACTCAGGAACGTGAAACAATGTATGTTGATATAGATAGTAGAAGAAAGGAAGCTGTTGAGCTGTATAGGCCTAGGCATCATATAATGGATGATAGGAAAAGAGATGAGGTGATTCATGGACAAAGATAATTAAGGAAAGTAGTAGGTTATGTGCAAACTATTACAGAGAGAATTAGAGAGCCTTTGGAAGAAAGGATCGGGAAATATAGGACTGCTGAGCCAAGTGTCCTTTTTGGAAATGAGCTTTTAATTTTAAATGTAAATGACAGAAGAATGGTGGAAGCTATAGAGATAATGTTTGCATAACATATGCGACAAAAAATATATAATCGGTAGTCAATAGAAGTTACTGAATAGTAGTAGAGATGTTATTTTAGGCAAAAAGATGGATAGTAGGTAGGTAGGTAGTAGGTTGGCCAGGGCACCAGCCACTCGTTGAGATACTACCACTAGAGAGTTATTGGGTCTTTTGACTGGCAGACAGTACTACATGGGATCCTTCTCTCTGGTTACGGTTGTTTTTCCCTTTGCCTATACACACACACACCGAGTAGTCTGGCCTATTCTTTACATATTCTCCTCTGTCCTCATACACCTGACAACACTAAGATTACCAAACAATTTCTTCTTACTGCACTGTAATTATCCAGTGGCCACTTTTCTCTTTGTAAGTGTGGAAGAGACTCTTTAGCTATGGTAAGCAGTTCCTCTAGGAGAAGGACACTCCAAAATCAAACCATTGTTCTCTAGTCTTTGGTAGTGCCATAGCCACTGTACCATGGTCTTCCACTGTCTTGGGTTAGAGTTCTCTTGCTTGAGGGTACACTCGGGCACGCTGTTCTGTCTTGTTTCTCTTCCTCTTGTTTTGTTAAAGTTTTTATAGTTTATATAGGAAATATTTATTTTAATCTTGTTGCTCTTCTTGAAATAATTTATTTTTCTTTGTTTCCTTCCTCACTAAGCCCCTGGGCTTATAGCATTCTGCTTTTCCAACTAGAGCTGTAGCTTAGCAAGTAATAATAATAATAATAATAATAATAATAATAATAATAATAATAATAATAATAATAATAATAGTTATTAGGTTAGGTAGTGGGAAGAAGGGAAGGAATGCCTAGAAATGACAGAATACATAGAGTTAAATCTATGTTGGTAGGGAAGACTAATATACAGGAAAAGCCAGAATTCTTTATAAACAAACGTGAATAGCGCATTGTGGGTGAGGGGTTTAGAGCCATTGCTCCTACGGATTTGTGTGTATGTTCATGAAGTAACTAAGTTGTGGATGCTTCAGTGGGTTCATCTATGACTAAGTAGCAAGAGTATGAATGTGGGAGTCATCTTTAGTCTTCATCTCGAATTAAACTCTGTTACCCGTTTTATATAAACGAGTATATATGTGTGTATATATATATATGTATATATATAAATATATATATATATATATATATATATATATATATATATATATATATATATATATATTATACTGTATACATATATGTATGTATATATACACTCATAAATACATAAATGTACTTATATAAGCAGTATATGCAGTATTTATATGTATATATATATAGTGTATATTTACTGTGTACTGTATATATATATATATATATATATATATATATATATATATATATATATATATATATATATATATATATATATATATAAATATATATATATATGCATAAATATTATATATATAAATATATATATATATATATATATATATGCATATATATATATATATATATATATATATATATATATATATATATATATATACATATACTGTACAGTATATATATATATATATATATATATATATATATATATATATATATAT
>NC_090765.1:7206937-7209437 GCF_036898095.1 Palaemon carinicauda | reverse complement strand
TACAAAATTTAAATGTTTTATGGACGTAAAAAAAAAATTCAAAAGTTTTCCATATATATTAGAGCTTACGTCTGTTCATTGAACAATTATCACACGAATTTAAATATCAGTGGCTACAATTCTATGCCTCATGTAACCTATTCTAGGCCAAATTTGATGTCAAAAAGCCTGCAAATTTGACTGTCGGACATCGCCTTTAAATTCGCCGGGCCGAGTAAACATTATGCATGATTATGCATCGTTACTTGACAACCCGGCAGCATGCTTCCGAATATTTTTAGTTCAAGAGGAAATGCTTTGATTTACCCTCACCGTGTATCATAATTCAATTCATAATTAGGCCTATTGTTGTTATTACCGTCATCATTATTTTTCGTTTGATCTTGAATATCACACTTACCTTCAAGACATACTTATAACCATTCATTAATTCTTTATTTTTTCTTTATAAGAGCATTATTTTCTTCTGCTAACTAAAGGACAAAAATCTTTATATCGATAGTGACTTTTATTTAAAAGAAAAGAAATCGTAAAACATAATTTGTTTTTATCAATAAAAAAAAGGAGAAAAATTTTAAGATAATGTAGAGTATTGCAGATTTCGTTGCGTCCATGAGCCTCAAAAGTATCAAACAACGTTGCTTATGGGTTATTGAAGTCGAATATGCAAATCTTTATTTCATACACGAATTCCGGCTTTAATCACTAATATTTTCAATGAATAATCTCAAACAAGTCTAAAAAGATTTTGACGTAATTTTTGCTTCTTTTTATTTAGTGATGCGAAATTTATTTCAGTTATAGTTTTATGGCAATGTTTCTTGCAACGGTGTCTTTTTTTTTCAATTTGAACTTATATAGAAATAGCGATAATACTAACCCTTTTCAAGGTATTTTTACCTCTATTTTTGTCGAGGTGATGAATCGAAATCATTGATTTTATCATATGATATTTATATGGCGTACAGGCATATATATATATATATATATATATATATATATATATATATATATATATATATATATATATATATATATATATATATATATATATATATATATATATATATATATATATATATATATATTTATACACACACACACACACACACACACATATATATATATATATATATATATATATATATATATATATATATATATATATATATATATATATATAGCAAAGTTATATCTACAGTATATTCCTAAGGCGTTTTATGTAACAACAATCAATGAAATCTGCATCTGTGGTGATTTGAAATTTTGAAAAACCCTCCATCAAAAGCATTGATAGAGACGTTCTTTGACTTTATCCTTTTTACCTTTGAAACGTTCATTCTGGAATCCAAATAAGGCTTTTAAACTCTTCAGTAATGTAAAATACATTGTCGATAGCGCATAATATGGATAGAAAGTGTAGAACAGTTGGCTATGTAATATTGGATTATTTTCAGTCGCTGAGACCTGTAAGAAAGCTTATAGCCAAAATGTTGGATTTTATTTTCCCGCTTTCGTACACTTAAACAATTGCAGTGAATTAACTGAATAGACGATTCTCTGCCTCGTAATCTCAAGTAGCTCAACAGTGTAATGTTGTTTATTTTTCCTCTTTGGTTAATTTTCTATTACCTGCTGTTTGACAACCCCCTTACACATTAGGCTTCACATCACAGGTAGGTCTACTTAAGCTAGGGGGATATATCGAGAGTTCCCGGCAATAATATAAATAGAAACGAAACGTCGAAGATATCACTTCCTTGGGCCCCCTACCACATCGAAGCCACCCAACCGAAAGCCTGAGGCAAACGTAAACGAATGGAAAGCATTGGTGTGGCGAAGGTGCTCTTGGCTGTTTTGGTTGCTAAGTGAAGCTAATGTTAGTTAATAGGTTGACTGTTGGTTGCCGGGCGCCAGCCCTCACTTACCTGTGTCGGGATGCATCCATGGAAAATGGTTGAGAAACTGGTCAGCGCCGTCACAACTTCCTGACGCACTCGACAAATGGCGGGGACTCGACGTCCTCGCCAGTTCCGGAGAGGAAGAAGAAAGAGAGGAAGAGACCAGCACCTGGCGGTAGTGGTTCAAGACGAGGATCGAGGAGGCAGTTGGCGTCTGGTTCTTCCAGTATTCCCGTGCTCTTAGACACTCCTGCCTGGCGCGGCTCTAATCCACTTTTTAATAACGACTTTTCCCCTAAAAAAAACAACCCCAGTTGAGACTAGTAGCGGAACTCTTACCTTCCGCTGGATATGGGATAAATTAAGGTGTAATTTTTCTGCACAGATTAGTCGGATGTTAGTCCCTCCCTGGCCCATAAAGCCCTTTAGACTAGCCAACCAATAGGAATGCACCGCGTCACTTTCCGACCAATCAGCAACGACGGTCGAGGCCTAGCCCCGCCTACCCAGAAGGGCGTTCTTTGATTTTCTTTTGCCTTGGGAAGGGGGAGGGAGGGACCATGAATGGGAGGGGGAAGATACCTTCCATATTAGAGACT